>NW_024070189.1:49115761-49143621 GCF_014754425.2 Oryx dammah
TCCTGGCTCCAGTTTGGTCCTAACATTGTTCCCTAACAGTGGGGTTCGGGGATTTTTTCTGATTGGTGGAGCTACACTGCCTGCGGGAGTTCCCAGTGCCTCAGCTTTCCTAGAGACTAAACCTCAGGCCTAGCCTGCCCCTTAGAGCCTGTCCTGGCTCCAGTTTGGTCCTAACATTGTTCCCTAACAGTGGGGTTCGGGGATTTTTTCTGATTGGTGGAGCTACACTGCCTGCGGGAGTTCCCAGTGCCTCAGCTTTCCTAGAGACTAAACCTCAGGCCTAGCCTGCCCCTTAGAGCCTGTCCTGGCTCCAGTTTGGTCCTAACATTGTTCCCTAACAGTGGGGTTCGGGGATTTTTTCTGATTGGTGGAGCTACACTGCCTGCGGGAGTTCCCAGTGCCTCAGCTTTCCTAGAGACTAAACCTCAGGCCTAGCCTGCCCCTTAGAGCCTGTCCTGGCTCCAGTTTGGTCCTAACATTGTTCCCTAACAGTGGGGTTCCTGCTTCCCTGGATTACTATTTATTTGGTAATTTAAGGAAAAGGAGAGAAGCTGAATGGTATTTTTATTTGATTTTTTTAAATTCTATTTTAGGACTCAGAGTTATCTTGAGTTAAATTTCTAATGCATCAGCACTAATTCCGCATCTTTCATCTTAGTCACAAATATTCTGATGAGCAAAAATCTAGCTGTCAGCTTCAGAAGAGGTATTCTTTTCTCAGAGCTTTTGAGAGCTACTTTGTTTTGACTGGACACCTCTAACAAAGGAATCCAATTGCCTTTTTGGATTGATTTCTAGAACATTTACAAAGAAATGGACATCACCTTATCCCCAGGGATACTAACTCAAAGATAAAGAGTTCCCTTCACTTCTATCCTCAACAGAGTGATAGATTTTTAAATTTATTTATTTAAGAAAATATATTAACCTGGTTCAAAAATTCAAAGTATACTGTCAGGGCTACAACTTATTGATCTTTGGATTCTTGTGCCTGGCATATTGCCTTGTACGTAGTAGGCACTGAATAAGTGATTGTTGACTGGGTGAGTGAATGCGTGTGAATTAAGTTTTAGGAGATAGAGGGAACTTCCCTGTGAACCAGTGGTGAAGAATCTACCCACTAATGCAGGGGACATGGTTCAATTCCTGGTCCGAGAAAATCCACATGCCATGAGGCAACTAAGCATATGAGCCACAGTACTGAGCCTACACTCTAAAGCCTGTCCTCCAAAAGAGAATCCACCACAAGTAGAGGCCCACTCACAGCAGTGAAGACTCAGTGTGGCCACGAATAAATTAATTAATTAAAATTTTAAAAAGAGGTCATGGGAGGTAGAGAATAGGTGGTTTATGGTGGGGCAGCAGATATTTTCCCTGAGGTGCATGGTCTTTTAAAAGGAACCAAGACAGAACTCCCAGACAAGTTGCATATTTGACCATGACTTTATCCAGAGATCTATAGTAAAAGCAGCAGCCTCGGACTCTTTGGGCTTGAGCATTACCTAAAGACAATGTACTAGCCAGAGTCTTTTGGCTGTACACAACAAAAACAAATACACTTTAAGTGAAGCAGAAAAGGAATTTACTTTTGGGGTAAATTGGGAAGTATTGGGGAAGTCAAAGAATCAATGGAAAGACTGATTCTAGAAAACCAAGCTAAGAATACAGGAGGCACCAAAGGAGGCTGGGTGACCAGACCCACAGAAGAAACCAGGCCATAGGGAGGCTGCTGATGCTGGACACTGGCAATGCCCTGGGGATTGGGTGCCATAGCTGACCCAGCTGCCCTTGCTGTATGATGCTGAACATTGCCACTACCAGAGTAAATTTTACACACTGCCTGCTTCTCTTGATTCCTATCTCCAGAATCACAATCCTGGAAGGATGGGCTACTCAGTCATGCTTGGCTCCCAAGCAGACAACAATCAGGGAGAGCTGAGACCAGAGCCTTTTGGCTTCCATGAGTGAGATATGGGAGCCTGCCCCCCACTGTGGCATGTTCCCCAAACTTCTAGAGGCAATTTGGAGGCTGGACAGCCAGGAATGTGACAAATGTCCACTATACAGTCTCCTAACATTTTGTAGGCCAGAATGGAAAGAAGCAAAGGGTATAATCTCTACAAAACACTTAATACAGCACCTGAACTGAACTCTCAAAACCATAAGAGGTGGCTGTCTTTTAGAATTTCAGTCTCCTATATATATATATTTAATTCTATAAAACTTACCACTCTAATTTCTACAGTAATAATAAAAATAGATGCTACTTGGACTTCCCTGGTGGTCCAGTGGTTAAGAATCCACCTTGCAATGCAGGGGACACAAGTTCAATCCCTGGTTTGGGAAGATCCCACATGCCACGGGGCAACTAAGCCCTTGAGCCACAACCGCTGAGCTGCCTAGACCTGTGCTCTCCAACAAGAGAAGCCACTGCAATGAGAAGTCAGTGCACTGCAACTAAAGAGTAGCCCCCACTTGCCACAACTAGAGAAAGCCCACATGCAGCAATAAAGATTCAGTGAAGCCAAATAAATGAAGTGGAAAAAAAAAAAGGTGCTACTTACTGAATGCCTAATACATGCTAGAAGTTTTTCATGGATTATTTCTAATCCTGACATTCTATATGATAGATATTATTTGCATTTTACAGATGAGGAAACTGAAGCTCAGGGAGATAAAGTAACTGGTTCACAGGTGATGAGCGCATAGCCAAGTCTACTCCTATTCCATACTTTCTCTCATCTGGTTACTTTCTCTCATCTGGTTGCTTTCTCCAAAGATTCCCATCACCATTCTAAAAAAATTCTACTAAATCCAAATGCATGTTTCTTGAATCATTTCTTCTATCTTCTGAGATATTGTCAGAAAGACAAGTCAAGAAATGATCGGTTGCTGGGTCTTTAGCAGAATTAAACTTTTATCAAATAGCAGGTTAGTGTATTAACCTCATTACTAATATATAAAATATTTTATAATAAGAGTGTCTGCTTTATTGAGCCCTTATTGTAGGCCAGATAGATACTCTGCTCAAGACTCAAGTGAGCACTCAGTCATGTCCGACTCTTTGTGATGCTATGGACTGTGGCCCGCCAGGCTCCTCAGTCCATAGAATTTTCCAGGCAAGAATACTGGAATGAGTTGCTATGCCCTTTTCCAGGGGATCTTCCTGACCCAGGGATTGAACCCATGTCTCTTTCATGTCCTGCATTGGCAGGCAGGTTCTTTACCACTAGCACCACTTGGGAAGCCCAAAAGTATTAACCAACATTTTTTTTTTCTTAACAAATGAGAAAACTGACGTTTAGATTGATTCAGAAACTTGCCAGAGGCCTTGCTGCTAGAAGTGGCAGAATTGGGACTGCAACCTCAGCAGTATGACTCCAAAGCCTGCATTTCTTCCAGTGTGTCATACCCTCCCTGGGCCAGTTTGCTAATTTGTACTGAGAAACACTACTCAGTACCTCTTCTGTTTCTTACTCTTCCTTGTTTCCAATGGCTTCCCTGTGGGTTCCTGGCTCTTTGCAGGTATAATAACCCTTCTAAGGACAGAGCTGTTTTCTCTTACCTTCCAGTTTCCAGCTCCCTCTTTCCATGGGCAAGACCATAACTTCCCTACATAGACCCAGTCTTGAGCTCTGAAATAGTCCCATTCTTAATCTGTAGAAAAGAGTCCCTCTAAATCTACTTTGCTGGAGCTCTATAATTGATTATGTGCCTTAGTTCTAGCAATTGATTTTAACCCATTACCATCATGATTTGTTAGGCCAGTTTGGAGGAACATACTTTGCTTCTACTGTGTTCTGTATATCAGGCAGTACTTTTTTGGTTTGAGTATCAGAAATCCAATTCATCCACAAAGTATAATATCCATCAGAAGAAAAGACCATCTCTGCCTGTGTGTCTCTTCAAGAGCTCTCCAGCAGACTTCGTCTATATCATTGACTAGGATAGAATGTCCATAACTAACCATAACCTAAACCAATCACTGACTGGCTTATATGAATGAAGATTCAACATTGGGCCAGCTCCCTTCTGAAACATTAGTCATGTACACTTGACAAAATTGGAGTCTTACTGGAAAAGAGGGAAATTAAGAAGGAATGTTCTTGGGTAGGCTGCCAACAGTATATGCTGCAGGAGGGAGAGAGCAATTCTACAGGGAGCCTGGGGAGCCAAAGATAAGGTGATCCTTCCTGCTGAGTCTTTAAGGAGAATTCTTACCAAGCAGATAAAAGTATAAAGTTATGCCAGTAGAAAGGACTGCATGCAGGGCATAACAATATGCAACTACCTTGTGTTTTTCAGAAACTGCAATCACTTCATTGTAACTGGACTGAATGACCCATATTCGGATGTGCAGTTACAGACAGAACTGGCAAGACAGGCAGGTACCAGATCATGCAAGGCACGTATGCCATGCTAAGGAATTATATTTCACCTGTAGGCAATGGAGGAGTCACTGAGGAATGGGATAACATGATATTACTAGAATTTTAGGGGACTTCCTTGGTGGCTAAGACTGCACTCCCAATTCAGGGGGCCTGGGTTTGATCCCTGATCAGGAAACTAGATTACACATGCCAGAGCTAAGAATTCACATGCTCCAACTAAAGATCCTGCATGTCGCAAATAAGACCCATCACGGCCAAATGAATAAAAAAAATTTTTTAAATATTTTTTTAAAGAATTAAAAAAAAGATTAGTAGCCTTCACTAAAGAAAAATCATCCTAGGGAAGGAACAGGCTTGGAACAAAGGTTTAGGGGCAAGTAATACAACCAGTTTGGAACTAGCTGACCCCTGTGGCTTAACCTAGTGAGGGTATCCAGTGGGAAGATGGATATAAGGTTCCAGAAAAGAGAAGTTTGACTTAGCAATATAGATTTGGAGGTCATTGGCATGTTACTGTATAGAAAACTGCAAGAATGAATGAAGTCAAACTAGGAAAATCGGAAGGACATTAAAAAAAAAAAAAAAAGACTAAGGACGAAGACCTAGTGAAAACAGCCAAGGGGCAGGCAGAGAAAAAGGAGCCAGCAAAAAAGACAGAAGGAGCAGTCAGATAAAGCTGGGAGGAGAGCTGGACTTTTATTAAACGTCCTTACAAACTACTTCCTTCAATTGTTGTGTTTCACCTGTGTTTCACACTGCCAAGTAAAACTACAGTTGAAATATCAGACCAGTACCATTTCAAACATTGTTTGAATTATTGGAGTATCAGATTTTTATTCACAGGTTTCTAATAGGAGGTCCCTTCAGTCAGGTCAAAGCAATGCTTTCCTGAAAATTGCTTGAGAAAGAAATCTAGGGAGAAAAGGAAACTCCCTCTCCTACAGTATGCACTCATGGCCCTAGAGTACAGCCTCAAGTGCTTGCTGCCACATATTTAAGAATCAGCAAGGATAAGGGTATAACCACATTGCAAGAGTGTGAGTTGACAAAACCTATCAGACTCAGAAATCTCACTTCTATTAATTTATCCTAGAGAAATCCACACATAAGTGCACAAAGATATATGCATATAGTAGTGGTGTGTGACTTAAAAAAACTCAAAGTGAAGACCCAGAAACCACTCAAAAACTATCAGTAGAAGATAGTTAAATAAATTCCAGCATGTCCACACCATGGAATAAACACAACCAATTAAAAGAACAAGGTCCATGTGGAGAAGTCATTGTTAACTGAAAAAAGGCAGGTTTCAGTCATAGGAAGAATATGTATATATGTAAATCTATATTATATATACATATATTCCATTCAATAATTCAACAACTATTATTGAGGTAGGCACTGAACTGGGAATACATTAGTGAACAATACAGAAAGAGTTCCTGTCTCATTGAGTAAGTGTTCTAGTAAAGGAAATAAGTCAATAAAAGAGTGTGTTTGTGTGTCAGTAGCTTAGTTGTGTCTGCCTCTTTCCAACTCCATGGACTATAGCCCACCAGACTCCTCTGTCCATGGAATTCTCCAGGCAAGAATACTGGAGTGGGTTGCCATTTTCTTCTCCAGGGGATCTCCCCAACCCAGGGATCGAATCTAGGTCACCTGCATTGAAGGCAGATTCTTTACCATCTGAGCCACCAGGGATATATATTACACGCATGCTGAGTCACTTCAGTCGTGTCCAACTCTGTGACCCTATGGTTTGCAGCCTGCCAGGCTCCTCTGTCCTTGGGATTCTCCAGACAAGAGTATTGGAGTAGGTTGCCATGCCCTCCTCCAGGGGATCTTCCCAACCCAGAGATCGAAACTGTGTCTCTTATGTCTCCACGTCTCTTGCATTGGCAGACAGGTTCTTTACCACTAGCAGCCACCGCCTGGTGGCTCAGATGGTAAAGAATCTGCCTGCAATGCAGGAGACCCAGGTTCGATCTTTGGGTTGGGAAGATTCGAAATGAGGTTCCTCCTCAAGAAGGAAAGAATCCAGTATTCTTGCCTGGAGAATTACACAGACAGAGGAGCCTGGCGGGTCGCAAAGAGTCAGACATGACTGAGCAATTAACACTTTCACACTTTCTTCCATATATACATGTATATATATAATATTAGAGACTAGTAAATGCTTGAAGGAAAATAAAGAGCTGAAAAGTAACTAGGTGTGGCAAGGGGGTATGTGTAAGGGTCTATTTTAAATAATTTGGTTATGAAAAGTGTTTCTATGTTCGATATAGGATACAGGATGCTTGGGGCTGGTGCACGGGGATGATCCAGAGAGATGATATGGGGTGGGAGGTGGGAGGGGGGTTCAGGATTGGGAACTCATGTACACCTGAAAGAAGAAAAAAAAAAAGGTTAAAAAAAAAAAAAAGAAAGAAAAGTGTTTCTAAGAAGAGAACATTTTAGCAGTGACCTGAATAAGGTGAAGGAATGCATCATAGAAAAAGAACCAATAGGATGGGGTGGAGGGGTGGGGGTGGGGTGACAAAGAGAGAGATTTATTTTAATGAATTAGCTCATGTGATGGTGAAAACTTGATAAATTCAAAATCTGCAGGGTAGGGCAGCAGATTGAGACCCAGGGAAGGGTTGCGAAGAGTTCCAAAGCTGTCTTCTGTAACTCCTTCTTGCTTGGGAGATGTCAATCTTTTTTCTATGAAGACCTTCAAATGACTGAATGCAGCCCACTCATATTATGGAGGGTATTTTGCTTTACTCAAAGTCCACCTACTTAAATGTTAATTTCATCCCCCCAAAATACCTTCACATAAACATCCAAAATAATGTTTGAGCAAATATCTGGGTACTATGGCCCAGCTGAGATAACACATAAAATTTATTATCACAAGTTCATCCCTTGTCAACTTGGCACACACATGCATCTCCTTAAACCATGCTGCTGCTGCTGCTAAGTCGCTTCAGTCATGTCCAACTCTGTGTGACCCCACAGATGGTAGCCCACCAGGCTCCCTCGTCTCTGGGATTCTCCAGGCAAGAACACTGGAGTGGGTTGCCATTTCCTTCTCCAAAGCATGAAAGTGAAAAGAGAAAGTGAAGCCACTCAGTCGTGTCTGACTCTTAGTGACCCCAAGGACTGCAGCCTACCACGCTCCTCCATCCATGGGATTTTCCAGGCAAGAGTACTGGAGTGGGTTGCCATTGCCTTCTCCCCTTAAACCATACTTATCTCCAAATAAAGACAATGTCAAGGTCATACTTCCACCAACCATGATACATGTTGTATACAATTGAAAACATGTTAACTCTTTCCTCAGAGAGGAAGCAAATTCCTTGTGTGATGTTTACTTTTCTTGACAATCTGTAACTGCTTTCTGCCATGTGAAAATATAAGTATGCCAACTTGGAAGAAGGCCTTCACCAGAAGCTGACCTTGCTGGAACCCGGATTTCAGACTTTCAGCCTCCAGATCTGTGAGAGCCTCCAGATCTATGGTATTTTGTTATAGCATCTCAAATTAAGACAAGGAAAAGAAAGTTTTTCAACCAGTTATGCAAGAATAACTGGTTATCCATATGAAAAAGATATATCTTTGTTTTCTTTTCTCTCTTATCCCCTTAACAGCTAATATAAGATGCACTGACTTTATATCATATGTGTTAGTCATTCAGTCGTGTCCATAGCATTCAAATATTAACAATGCTTGATCTTGTTCAGAAATCACAATGTGTGTGTGTATTCAGTCATGTCTGATTCTTTGTAACTCCACAGGCTGTTGCCCACAGACTCCTCTGTCCATGGGATTTCCCAGGCAGGAATACTGCAGTGGGTTGCCATTTACTCCTCCAGGGGATCCTTCCAACCCAAGGATCAAACCCACTGAGTCATAGAGGAAACCCCTTATACTGTGCAGAAAGCACAATAGGTTTGCTCAAACTCCTAACACTTACTTAGCCCCTCAAATGTTAAGTTCCTCAACTCCAGCCCTTTCCTGGGCATTTAACATTTGAATGCTCAGATCCAACTAGCTGATTCTGGGCCATAGAAGCCAGCATATCCACAAGATGGCAGCATTGTATAATTACTGAAAACCATAATCTGGTGTGGATACTTGAACATACCTTTCTGAGGCACATTATATGATCTGTTAAGTGGATATCTGCTTTTATATCTTCACTTAATCTTGAAATAAATGAGCAGTGTCCTTCCCAGGATGTTTTACAGTTCTGAGATGCATGGGCTAGAGAAATTAAAAAAGCAGATTCTTTAGAGTGAGAATAAAAATCTGAGTTCAAGTATAAAATGCACTCTTAAATCATTTAGTGCACTTAGGCAAGTTAACTAAAATCTCTGGGACTCAGTCACACCACCTAAAAATTTAAAATAATGAAATTTTTTCCCCTAGAAAAACATTTTTTTTTTTTTTGGCAGAAGATAAGATGGGTAAGAACAAGACTGTATACAGTGCTGTATAAACATTGAAAGTAATTATTACCTTGGCATGGGAAAGTCAATCAGAGTAGGTGCCATCTAACAGTATCTTCAGGTTGATTAGAGGAAAGATTCTGAGACCTTAAGAATAGCCTAGAATATTTTATTTCTGTTTTCTACGACACATCTTAAATGCCTGTGTTGGTGACCTTGTCAGAAGGAATCAACTACATAAAGAATTCAGTTGGGGTAGTGTCATAGTTGTTACACTTGTCTTATTTTTGGTTTGGGCGATAACTGTTAAGTTCCTATTTCAGCTGACAGCCTGTCTTCCTCCACCAGAAAGGTTAGAAACACCTCTGACTTGAATTGCCTAATAACAACAGCAGGGTACATTTGTACAAGGTTTATGGCTTAAACACAGTGGTTTTACATATCCCATTTCAACTAAGCAGAAGGTATGGTAACCAATGACATAGTGTGGGCCAAGAAAATATAAGCTAAGAAGGTCAAGAATTTGAAATTCTAAGCAACAAAAGAAAATATTTAAAATACAAGTTTCATAGAGGTTAGAAGGGTCTCTCATTTGCCTAGCCTAGAAGAACACGGATAAGAAGCAGTCTTAGGAGTTCAGATCAGGTTCGGGGTCTGAGAGAAAGTAACGAGGGTCTGGAAAGTCTGATTGGGAACTAATATTTAACTACGTCAGTTGGCTTTAGAATATGAAAGAGGGAGAGGCAGAAGTAGTTAACACTAGTGAGGTAAAAGTATGCAGCGATGTCAAGGAGGGATGACTGGAGGTAAATAACTGAGGTCAGGTAGCCAGGGTCATGGCGGAGAAGGCAATGGCACCCCACTCCAGTACTCTTGACTAGAAAATCCCATGGACGGAGGAGCCTGGTAGGCTGCAGTCCATGGGGTCGCTAAGAGTCGAACACGACTGAAGCGACTTAGCAGCAGCAGCAGCAGCAGCCAGGGTCAATGAACCAGTTGTATAGCCAAAGACTATAGGATTTGAGCTGCCAGCTGGTTCACTGATCCTCGATACTTAACATCAGACATGGAGGAGATGGGTGTCAGCCCTCAGAAGTGTAGTTCAGACACAGATGGAAGTCAGGACCCGGATCCTGCTTGAGCTCAAGTGACAGAATTCTGACACTGAGAGGTCAGTTGAGCTGAAGATGGGCTGGGTCAATCAGCTGGAGGGGGATGATTTAAGTCAACTGTACATCCACTGAGGTAGTGACTGCTAATATAGTCCCTATCCAGATCTAGAGCAGGCACCAGGGTCTGAACAGGACATGCTAAGTGTGAGAAAGAACAAGGATTACTATGGATCTTAGGGAGTTCACAAAAGCTAGAGCTGTTGGGTAAGTCACCAAACCTCTCCAGAGCTTCAGCTTTCTCAGACAGAAGATGAACATGTTACTGAAAGCTCAGTCTCTCTGTATGGTGCCGAATCTAATCTTGGAGACAGCTTTGGGTGAAGTAGAAAAGGACAGCTTTATTGCTTTAGCAGGCAAAGGGAGACACAGTGAGCTTCTGCCTCAAAAATCTATGTCTCAACCTGGGGAGGATATGATAAAGGTTTTATAACAATGGTTTAAAGGTGAGGTCTCTGACAAGATTAGGATGACAGTAGGGTTTGCACTCCCTTAATCTCATCTCAGGTGGTCCAGTCTCTAATGTTGATGAGATTCTCTGGTGCCTTTAATCTTGATTCAGATAGTTTCTTGGCTGCTCCTCCCTTAATTGGCAACTGGTTTGAATCTGCACTTTGGAACTCAGGGAAGGTCATGGAATCTTGCCTATACAAAACAGGGGACAAAAGGTCCTCTGTGCCTGGAAGCTCCACAGGGCCTTCCTCAGTTTCAAATATAACAAGGGATGATTTACCTATCTCTAAAACTGGTCATGAAAAGTACAATTTAGCGTATGACAAATTACTTTATGAACTTTATGAGCCCTTTCTAGGGCTCTATAAATACACCTCGATTTCCTTTGCTCTGTGGATTAGGAGCTTACAATCCAGAGTTCTTTTTTTCCCCCCCAATCAGACCCTAGTCTCTGCTTACTGCAGAAAGTCTTGCAGTGGTGTCAGGCTTGGCCAAGATCAAATGAAGCAGCTGTTCCACTTTCTGTGATCAGTATCAGTGCTTCTTGGCATTAGCATGGAGAGATGAGAGTTAACAGGATGTGCTCTTAGGACCTGTTCTCAAGAATGGCAACTCAAGCATCTTCCGAACTGAGCTTCACAAAGAAAAGTAGATTACTATAGTGAGTAATAATGAGTCATTGGGATCAGGGTTTCATGCCCTTGCTAATGAACAATGCAAGGGAAAAGAAATAAGGCTGAGAAAAGGGACAGAGCAACCTCAGAAACCCCAAAACGCTGAAGAAATTCTTATAAATAAAAGGTAGCTACACAAATATCCCCAAATGCCATGCATGACAGTGCGTGTCCAGGAATTAATAGTTTGTTATTAAAATAGAAATTGTAAAATATAATTTGATAGGTAAATACTGCTAGGTCAGATAGACTGACCAGAACAAGATAAATGGGGGTGAAGTGGGGAACTCAAGGGGAACCTAGGCATTTCAAATTTTACAGTGCCCTTCAAGGCCTGGCCTTGGTAAGGTCTTTAACCTGTGCATTGAACATCAATGATTTGAATTTCCTGTCAGGACACATCTCTGGCATTCAATTATTACACTGCAGAATGTTCATTGCAGACAAATGAGTTAAAGCCTCAGGTATTATTTCAAAGTGACTCTGAGAGGGAACGGTTGGGCTAGTGGAAACAGTCTTAAAGAGAATATGAAACAAATTTTCCTTGATTTTCACTGTTGAATTTCAACCTTGCCAAGAATAAGGCTGTGTTGAAGAGTTAAATCATTTTGTGCTTTCCCTGAAGAGAATCTAAGTGGGGATTTTTTTATTTTTTAATTTATTTATTTTTTCCCGCCCGCCCTCCACCCGCTTGTGGGGGTTTTTTTAGACTAAAAGGGACCTACAGAGGTCATTTAAGTAAGGCTCCTCCACCTCCAGGTATAATTATTTAATTCTCTTTCTTAAATATTTCAAATAAAAGATATTTCCCAAACTCTTCTAATTTGGGGATCTCTTCTAGTTTCTACTATCTATCCATTGCCATGTGTTTCACTGTTAGATAATTTTATTTTTCTGACAAATATTAAAGAAAACGGGTAAGGACCTGCCCATCAGGATGTTATATATTATCTGGATTTTAAGAAGCTATGACAGGAGACGAGCATGTTAATTTCTTTCTTCTACTTCAAAATACAGGAGTCATCTTTAGTAAATAGTACAACGTTTCTTAAACCTATAAAGAACTTTAGTATCTGACTTTTCTTTTTAGAAGGTACAACATCGAAGCCTCAGAAAATATTTAAGGTAGAATCACAAATAAGATTCAGTTCTTCTGAATACGTAGGTCAGATCAAGATACATTTCCTTAAACTATTTAACCCAGCCCTTCAAAAGCCAAATAAAAGGATATTCAATCTGGCTTCTCCTGTCCCACCCCAAATTACTTTTTAAGAATAAAATCAGGGTCCACTACTCTAGTATTGTTTCCAGGATCTCTTGTTAAAGTTAGGAAAACTTCAGGTTCCTGGCTACTCTGAAATGTAGATGGCAACATTTTACTCATAATAGGTGGCAAAGGAGGCATTCTTTTCCAAGGAAGCACAGTGAAATGCCTAACTCAGGCATTTAAAACGCTTCTGTACTAAAGTCTGGGTTAATCTCACTTTTGGAACAGTGACCGTTTAAGTTCTTCCCCATCGCTAAGAACTTGTATATTTATTTTTGTGAGAATAATTTTACATCTGTGGGAATACCTAAGCTCATGCAAAATATGAGAGATTTGAATATATATGAGATTATTCTGTTTTTCATACTTGGATTCTCCAGGCAAGAATACTGGAGTGGGTCGCCATGCCCTCCTCCAGGGGATCTTCCCAATGCAGGGATGGAAGCCATGTCTCCCACATTACAGGTAGATTCTTCACTGTCTGGGCCACCATGGAAGCCCAATTCAAGCATTTAAAATACCTCTGTAGTAAAGTCTGGGTTAATCTCACTTTTGGAACAGTGACAATTTGAATTCTTCCCCATCTCTAAGACCTGCATATTCATTTTTGTGAGAATACACTTTTACATCTGTGGGAATACTTGAACTCATGCAAGATATTAGAGATTTGAATATATATGAGATTATCCTGTTTTTCATACTTAACTATATTCTTGATTTTGAGGATCATTTGATCGCCATTATTTCTAAATTCAGTTCCATCACTTCATGGCAAATAGATGAGGAAAAGTGGAAACAAGGACAGATTTTATTTTCTTGGGCTCCAAAATCACCGCAGACGGTGATTGCAGCCACAAAATTAATAGACACTTGCTCCTTGGAAGAAAAGCTATGACAAACCTAGATAGGGTATTAGAAAGCAGAGACATCAATTTGCCGACAAAGTCAGGATAGTCAAAGCTATGGTGTTTCCAGTAGTCATGTATGGGGCTTCCCTGGTGGCTCAGATGGTAAAAAATCTGCCTGCATTTCAGGGGACCCAGATTTGATCCCTGGGTCAGAAAGATGCCCTGGAGAAGGGAGTAGCAACCCACTACAGGATTCTTGCCTGGGAAATCCCATGGACAGAAGAACCTGGCAGTCTACAGTCCACAGGGTCATAAAGAGTCGGACACAACTGAGTGACTAACACACTCATATTTGGTTTTTCCAGTAGTCAGTACAGATGTGTGTTGGACCATAAAGAAGGCTGAGTGCCAAAGAATTGATGGTTTTCAAACTGTGGTGCTGGAGAAGACTCTTGAGAGTCCTTTGGACAGCAAGGAGATTAAACCAGTCACTCCCAAGGGAAATCAACCCTGAATATTCACTGGAGGAACTGATGCTGAAGCTCCAACACTTTGGCCACCTGATGCAAAGAGGCGACTCACTGGAAAAGACCCTGATGCTGGGAAAGATTGAGGGCTGGAGAAGGGGGCGACAGAGGATGAGACAGTTGAATAGCACCACCAACTCAATGGACATGAGTTTGGGCAAGCTCCAGGAGAGAGTGAAGGACAGGGAAATGTGGCGTGCTACAGTCCACAGGGTTGCAAAGAGTTGACACAACTTAGCCACTCTTAAAGGAAACTAATTTGCCCCCTTCCTTCAAATGAATCTACATAGCTAAAGAAAGCAATTGCTTCACCAATTGGGAACAAATGTGTCCTGCTGGCTGTGTCCATAAAAGGGACATTTTCAGTCTTATGAGCACAGACTTGTAAACCACAAATTTACAAAATTCTTGAGATTTTGAAATGGATGGGGAAGGGAGTAGGGAGGTTGTGGGGGGTGTGGAGATCTAATTAATAACAATGATTGGTCAGAAAAGATAATTTTACAACCTCTTTCAAGGATAAGGATTTAAACTTTTAAGATAAATCTAAATAATGAAAAGATAGAATAGCCCACAAATACTTATTCATTACTTATTCATCACAAATGACCAAAACAGAATTAGGAGTTGTTGTTTATGATATAAGGGGTTTTAAGACTTTAGCATTTCTAAAAACAAATTCTAACCAATTAATTCTGGATGTGGGCAAAGATTTAGCTATAGGAATATTCAATGAAATTGTTTATACTAGCAAGATTTTGGAAATAACTGAAATACTCCATTAGGATTGGTAAATGCAGTTCTATCAATATGATACATATTTAATATGAGACACAAAAAATCATATTTTAGGGGACATAGGTATACCTATGGCTGATTCATGTTGATGCATGGCAGAAACCTACACAATATTGTAAAGCAATTATCCTCCAATTAAAAATTTTACAAAGTTCTTACAAAATCATATTTTGGAGCACTAGTTATAGAGAAATATGTCTCCAACAAATCATTAAGTGAAAATCCCATCTCCAAACTGAATGTGCACTATAACTACTTGTTGCAAATTTTTTAGAAATAAAATATACGTATGTACACATGTTGTTGTTGTTTAGTTGCTAAGTCGTGTCTGATTCTTTGCGACTCCACAGACTACATCACACCAGGCTTCCCTGTCCTTCACTACCTCCTGGAGTTTGCTCAAACTCATGTCTGTTGTGTTGATGACGCCATCCAACCATTTTATCCTCTGTTGCCCCCTTCTCCTCCTGCCCTCAATCTTTCCCAGCGTCAAGGTCCCTTTCAATGAGTCAGCTCTTCACATCAGGTGGCCAAAGTATTGGAGCTTCAGCTTCAGTATCAGCCCTTCTCAATGAATATTCAGGGCTGACTGCCTTCAGGATTGATAGGTTGATCTCCATGCAATCTAAGGGGCTCTGGAGTCTTCTCTAGCACCACAATTTGAAAGCATCAATTCTTCAGTGCTACACATGTGTATCAATAAATGTACACACATTCAAGATACATATAAATAGACACAGAACACACACAGAAAAAAATACTGGCCATTTATATACAGCAAATTAACATTTCATCATTATCTCTATAAGTTTTTCTTTTTTTTCTTATTTATCTAAATTTTTTAAATAAATACTTGTCACTTTTATAAGGAAAAGAGAATTCAACATTTGATATGTGTAAAAGTTCATTGGGTAACATATATATGGAAGATACAAACTTTAGAATCTTGAAGCCATATGGGTCAAAAGCACAGATGTGTTCAAATAATTAAGTTAATCTAAATAAATTTATGGTTAATAACACCATAAAAAGAAATGTTTGCAGAAAGTCTCAAAAGTGTTTGAAGTCGCTATCATAGATGCAGCTATACACTTTCACAAAAGCTTGTGAATAAAGCAGAAGGGGAGAATAGGAACTGAGACCAGAAAGGAAGACAGAAATTGCTGCCATTGACAAAGACTAGAAAAAAGACTGAATAGATCCAATAAGACATTTCTAATGTTCTCAAGTGTCCAGTCACCTCATTAACTCCCTTATCTGATACTGATTATGCACAAAGCTCTGTAACAGTTAAACACCTGAAGCAGCATTTGACAAATTCTAAGCCATTCTATTTTTCTACTTATTGGTACCAAACAACCTAGAGATGGGCAGGTTGCCCCCTTTTTAAAAAATATTTATTTGGCTGCACAGTAGTCTTAGTCGTGGCATGCAGGATCTCTAGTTGCGGCATGTGGGATCTAGTTCTCTGACCAGGGATTGAATTTGGGCCCCCTGCATTAGGAGTACAGAGTCTTAGCTACTGGACCACCAGGAAGTCCTCGCCCTTATGTTTTTATTTCTTTCTTACTGCAGCAATCTACACCTCTTATGCTTATCTTTATCACTTTACTTAAAACATACTCTGGTTACCAGTGACCTTTCTTTGCATAAACATTGTGGTTTAAAAAAGTTTTTGATTTATTTGGACATCTCTCTGAAAACAGAAGTAAATCACCAGGGCATGATTGTCCCAATTTACCTTTTACCCTTTCAATTCTTTTCTTTCAGTTAGAGGTTGGAGTTCTAATCCTTCCTTTGCCACTAAGATCTGTACAATTTGGGGCAAGCCACTTTATCCTAGTTGGGCACAACTAATATGTGTGAAAGCACTGTGTAGATTGCAAAACATTTAAAAATATGACTCTTGGGAATTAGCTGGTTGTCCAGTGGTTAGGACTTCATGCTTCCACTGTAGGAGGCACAGGTTTGATCCCTGGCCAGGGAACTAAGGTCCCACTCACGGCATGCGCAAGCAAACAAACAAAAAAAAAGATTATTGAAATAGGTGATCTCAAAAATTTCATTCAAGGTCTTAAATAACTTATAAAAACGTGAAAGTGATAAGTCACTTAGTGGTGTCTGACTCTTTGTGACCACATGGACGGTAGCCCACCAGGTTCCTCTGTCCATGAAATTCGCCAGGCAAGAATACTGGAGTGGGTTGCCATTCCCTTCTCCAGGGGATCTTCCCAACCCAGGGATTGAACCTGGGTCTCCTGATTGCAGGCAAATTCTTTACTGTCCGAGCCACCAGGGAAGCCCACTTTACACTATATTTTTGGTGAATTCAGTTGACCCAGGAGTTAGGAATTACATTTTGGCACATTGTAGAAGATTTCCTCCATTACACTAAAACTGCTGCTGATTCAAAACAAAAGAATAAGATTTATTTGTAACTAAAATAGCACCCAAACAGGTAATCCTTCAATTACTGAGGCTGAAAGTTACCACAAACAACACTTTCATTTTAGGAGAAGGCTGAATTTGTAGCCAACACCTAAAACTTCCATTTCTACCTTAAAAACCCCAACTTTTGCCCTTCTTAACCTAATAAATTTAAATCTTAAGATTTTCAATTGAAATCACATCTGAAAAGGCTATAACCACTGGCAATATTTTAGTACATTTTGCTGGATAGTGTCAATGTTGGAATAGTGATTACAGAAGGCAGGAAACAAGTCAGGAGACACACCAAATATACACATAAAATACCAGACTCTCCAGGTGAAATGGCTTCTAAAAGTTATTTAGACTAGGGAATCCCAGAGCACGGCATTTCAAAAACTTATAAAAGTTTTAAAAAGGGGGTGGGGTAAGGCAGACATAAAGTGTGAACATTCAGTTTTGCCAAACAAGGATATTAACAAAACAACCATCTACCATCAGGACCATTTTATAAAAGGGCACTTTAACAACACATACATAAGAAGGTCAAATCTCAGAAGCATAACTTGAAATTAGATAAATGAAAAAATGCATTATCCTGCTCTTTTCTAGGTATCTCATGGAAAACTTAGACTTGCCCCTGTCCACACAGACACCTCTAGGAATCCCTAATTTAGTCCACTTCACGAATATCCTTATACCCTAACCCACAGCTGAGCATTTGTGTCCTCACTACTGGAGGGAAAAAATTTCTTTAAATGTATACCCCACTCCTTATATAGGGAACTCTTCAAGCTGAGGAATCCATTAAATTTTGGATGGCCTGTGGTTAAAAAAATCAGCAGAATAATAGCTATCTTTGGAAACTTGAAAAAATCAGGATGCTTAAACTTGACTTAAAAGCAAACAAACACCAGAATCCTGACAGCAGAGAATTTATAGGCCAGACACACTTAGAATCACCGAAGGAGGCTGTCCAACAGTGCTGATTTGGGGGTCAGGTGGCTTGGGTTTTGTTAGTGTGAAAACTTCACGTTAAATCTTAGTCTTTTCTCCGTTATCAAATTCAAGACATTTAGGTCAGAGCTTTATGAATATAAATATTTAAGCCAGAAATAAAGTACCATGTAGGAATTCCACTTAAGATATCTTCCAGGATGAACGCCATTACTACTTGATCAGCTATCGAGGCTACAACCAAGTCTACAGTGCTGTCAGTTTTTACAAAATTATCTTATTTGGAATGGATTTTCTATGTAAGTTTTCACAACCGAGGCTTTGATTCACTCATCCATCACGGCTTGATTCATATTGCAAATGAAACACCATCATGCAGCTTTCTTTTCAGATTATCATTACTACCAAGCCCAATTTTCCCAGTTCAAATTTTTCTAAACGAAATTGTGCTCAAGATTTGATTCTCTGACCAACTTTTAGTAAAAAAAAATTTTATTGTGTAAAGTTTTAAACATAGTTCTATAATGAAGTTATTTCTACCCAATGTTTTTGGGTCAAGACTGCAGTTTCCAACAAGACCAAGATACGATTTTTCCACGTTTCTTTGTCGGGGTGGGGGTTGCGAAGAGGGTAACTTTTGTATGTGCAAGTTTTTTCACGGCTCTAAATCTTATTTTCTATTGACTATATATTGGCCACTAACATTACTAGGATTTCTCCCCCGCCTTGGGTATCAAGTATCAGTGGGTAAACAACACAAAGACTTAGAGGGGCAGGGTTAATTCCTGCTTTCCCTCTTTTCCTCTGTTAAAATAGGGAATCCAACACTTCCGGAAGCGCAGAATTCTAGTAAGACTCCTCAGCTACACTGCTAAAACACCGAGCCCTGAACTAATCCAGCCTGTACAGGCCTGCTTTTCTCTTTCTTTCCACCAGAGGCGACAGCCTCTCTCAAAAGAGATACTGAACTGGAATGGGCCGGTTGGGGGGAGTAGCCCCAGTAAAGATCAAAAGGTTAAAAACCGCCTCAAACAAAGATCAAAGGTCAATACCCAACTCTTAAGGCCTGACGCACCATCTTCCAAGAAAAATGAAGGTGACTCCTCCCTAATATGCTCTCTAGGCCCCGGGCCGCGAGGCCTTTCAGAAACTAGGCGGGTCTGAGGTGACTAACAGGTAGCTCACAGTGTAGCAGTCGACGACCGGAAGTGGAAACGGGCCCCGGGCGGGGATTAGAAGAGACCACGGCACGCTTGCGCAGTAAGCAGGGTTGCAGTACGCGTGCGCAATTGGGCGGTGACGGAGTGACGTTCAGAGCGTGGGCCGCAACTCTCACGGATCCGGTTCCGCCCTCCCTCTTGCTGTCGACCCTCCGGGGCTAGCGCTCGCGATCCCTTTCCCACAGTGCTCTGCGCTGTGAAGAAGCGGCTCCCGGGGACTGGGGGCATTTTGTGTTGGTTGGAGCCGGAGTAACAAGATGGCGGCGTCGGCGGAGTGACAGGGGTCCCTCCTGGCGGGAGCCGGCGGCAGTGGTGGCAGCGGTATCGCCGCCCTAGCTTCACCGCTCTCCTTTTCCAGCCCGCGGCGTCGCCGGGAAAGCGAGGCAGCGGCGGCCGCTACAAACAAGTGGCTCAGCCTAGTAACCGCGATAACTCCTTCAACAATCTGCGGCCTGGCCAAAAAACCTGACAGGAGCGGTGATCAGATTCCCCTTGGCCGATTCTGGGCCCTGTAACGCCGAAAAAGAGCCATCGTTTTCTGTTGCCTGCCGCTCTCCACAGCCTTTCCGTGGTCGAGCCCTAGAGGCCTCCATCCTCCCCTTAGAGGTGTCGGGGCTTAGCCCCAGCCTCCATCTTCGTCTCTCAGGATGGCGAGCAGCAGCGGCTCCAAGGCCGAATTCATTGTCGGAGGGAAATATAAACTGGTACGGAAGATCGGGTCTGGCTCCTTCGGGGACATCTATTTGGCGATCAACATCACCAACGGCGAGGTAATCACCTGGGGTGGGGTTCACGACTACGCTGCGCTTGTCCCTCACTCCCCCGCCCCGCGAACTGCTCGGGCCTTTTCCCACCGCACTCACGCACTGGGAAGTCCAGAGGGAGCCAGTTTTCCTGTCTTAAGGAACCTCCCCCGCTCTCTTTCCCTAAAAGGAAAGAACCCGAGAGAAAGGTTGGGTGTACTAGGAAGTTTCCTAGCTTGTTAAAAATACACCTTAATCGAACTTTTAAAAAAACCGTTGTTTAAGGTGAGAACGGCAAAATCCTATTTCTGGGGTCCCCTCGTTTTCTTCCTATATTTTTAGTTGACTGGGGTTCTTGTTCCCATTAGGCCAGCTACCGATTGCCTGGTTTCCTCATAACCCTCATTACGTTTTCTGGATGAATCATTTTCTTATACTTTAGAGGACGTGCCGCTTTCGTCACTGCCCCCTGAAGAGGCCTTTGAGGCTGGTTGCCTCGTTTTATAATTACAGAGATCTTTCTCTTCCCAGCCTCTCACCACCTTCTAGCCGAGAGTTGGAGATGTGCTCATGTTTCTCCCTCTTTTCCCAAGTGACATTGAATCCATAAGGATGTTGATGCCATCATCCCCTCTTTCCCCTGCAGGAGGTGGCAGTGAAGCTAGAATCCCAGAAGGCCAGGCATCCCCAGTTGCTGTACGAGAGCAAACTCTATAAGATTCTTCAAGGTGGGGTTGGCATCCCCCACATACGGTAAGAATCCTTGAGCAAACGCGATCTTCTGAGGGAAGTACAGAATGGGAGAAAAAGTGTAGGAGGCAGGCAATGGGACCAGCTGAATCCGGCTCTTGGCATTTGCGTTACCTGGGTTTCCGGTGAAGCGTAAGTCACCACAATCACGGTAAATTTTAGTTTGCCAACTTAGTTTGGGATTTCAGTTTGTTAACACTCTGCTCCGTTTAGCTTCCGTCATTCTTCCCGAGGCTTTCATTTGCAGTGAAAAGTATGCGGGTCATCTTTGATCCCAACGCGGAAGGGTTGCCTGCTGCTTTCTTTCACCTCAGCTGTTCCTTAGGTTTGTCCAGCGAAGTGGATTTGAGGGTGCCGAAGTGACCGGGCTGGGCCAGTTCGGGTTGCTATTGGAGCTGGCTTGGGAAATGGCTGCTCTTTTGTTGTGTTTTTGTTCCAACATGTCTTCCTCCTCCGCTTAGAAAATGGCGGAACGACGTGACTCAACCACATATTCCTGCCCTTTTCACTGCTTGGGTTCATAAGTTATGCTTCCTGGTTTCCCTCTTTGGCAGCTCCGAATTGATTAAACCTTTGAAAAGCCTAGAATAAAGCCGCAGGAAGTGGTGAGGTTCAAGGAAAGAGATGGCATAGTGACAGCCTGTTTGTGATCTCTGCAGCAGATGAGATGTGAAATTAAGTTTACTATGCAAAATCTCTCATAGTCCTTTCCAGAAGTGTTAATTAACCCTGTAAAGAATGGTAATGTTTGTTGCATTTCAGTCTGTACGAAATTTTGTGGGAAAATGACAAAGGCAGTTTGAGCAACACTGTGTTGAAATTGACTCAGTTGTATTAAAAGGAAGCTTAATCATGTAACCGCAGTTTGACAAGTAACTTTAACCTGTTGAGTTACTTGGTCAGTAACTCCTCACATCTGGGAAATTGTAGCTTTTTTTGGAGATGGGATATTGGTGAAGGCAAATAGTAATAAGGATAGATGATGACCAGATGAAGACATTGGGTCCTTTTAAATTATTAAAGGATTTTAGAATAGTTCTACTTTTAAGATTAAAGAATATCTTCCTAGGATAGAGACTAAAACACAGTTTAAGACCCAGCCCTTTTCCAACAATTATTTAATAATAACATTTGCAAAAAGTTCCAGATACAGTGGATCTATATATATAACTGGAATGGTATTTACTGTAGCCTCTTTTACTATCCTAGCTTTTATTATTCAAATCTTTAATTAACTGGATTATATACATTAATTTTGATGTGAAAACCAGAGAGACACTATCCTTAAAAAATTTTTCAATGGTCATAAACATTTTTAATGGAGAAATTGAATGATACAGTTTTCTATTGGTTGGAAGTCAGAATAAATTATTAGGAAGAAAATACCAGGTTCTTACAAGATAAAGATTAATGTGAAATCTGAGATTATCAGATATGAGATTTTTAATGGTTTTCATCCATTAAAAAAACCCTGCTGTGGAAAAATGAAAAACCTTGATTAAAATACTGTCTTTTTTCATCACAGAATAAAAAAATTTGTGTTAGCCTAAGAATTTTAAATTTCTTTCCTTTTGCATATATTTTCATCTCTCCACCCTGGCCCTTGCTGATTTACTTCCCATTACTAGTTTTTCTTAGAATTAAATGGAAATGCAGTCGTGCAGTATGAGGTCATTTGTGTCTGGCTTCTCTAACCTAATGCTTTTGAGGTTGGGAGGTTTTATAAATTTCACAAATCAGGTTGAATTTAATGTAAAATCATTTTTACAAAAGCAATAAGTACCTGGCATTTTCAGTGCTAGCTCCAAATTAAGTACCTGGAGTATTATTTGGTAGCTTTTATTTAAGAACAGCACTTATACAGACCAATGAGGGCAATAGTTAATATGCTAGTTACCCACATAAATAAATGAAATTGACCTGTGAGCAAAATTCTAAGAAGCTGAGAGAGGGAGTTGTGGAGTTACAAACTGGGTGGAGTTAAAGAGATTAACCTGACTTTCAAGCTAAGACTTCTTGAGAGAGGAGATGGGATTTCAGGATCTGACTGACTCTTAAGGAAGAAAGCTTGGTGAACTGGTCAGGGAGGCTGTCCAAGAGTGAAGTCTGGCTACTGGGAGTAATTTCTAAAGCAGAATGTAGTTATTGAATGAGGGTGGGGAAAGAGTGAACTTGTTTTAAGAATGGTATAGTCCAGGTACATAGAAACAAAAAGTGGATCATTGGTTTTAAAGTATGAGAGAGAACTGTTTGTCCACTGATCTGGGAAGGATAAGAAAGACTTACGCATAAGCTTTCTTTATTTGGGGTGGCAACATCATCTGTTCTGCTTAGTTTGTTCCCCACTATTTCCACATTAACCATATTGTGTGTGTGTTTGTGTTTAGTTGCTCAGTCATGTCCGACTCTATCGGCCCCATGGACTCCTCTGTCCATGGACTTTTCTAGAGAAGAACACTGGAGCAAGTCTCCATTTCCTGCTCTACGGGACCTTCCTGACTCAGGATTGAGCCCGTCTCTTGTGTCTGCTGCATCTCCTGCATCGGCAGGCGGGTTCTTTACCACTACCTGGGAAGCCCAATAATACACTCAATAAATGTTTACTTGGGAAATACTAAATTAAATTGCTTATTAGCTAAATTAAATCAGGCAGTCTATTCCCCATTGTATTAGGAATTTGACACCAAAATTTCTAGACCTCACTAATACCTACCTCCTCCCTCAGTCAACCCTCACCCTGAAAATTGTCTTAAGATTCTATGGGATATTCTAAAACAAAGGCTGAAAATTACCAGGCCTATATATTATAGCGTATCTGCCTTATCAAGGCCTTAGTTTATAAGGACTTTATTAAGGGATCTGTTGTGCAGAAGCACAGCTGAGTAGAAAGAGCAAGAGGGGGAGGATGGTATTCAGTCTCTAGATATTTTTAAGAAACTAAAAGCCTTTGGGCCTTGTGAATTGACCTCTGGGAACTCATTTTAAGTTACTGAGTGTTTGTTAAAACCCTCCTTTTTTTGTGCTACTTTGAACTGAATTCAAATCTGTTGTTCAATTTAAATCTGCCATGTGGTATTGACTGAGTGATCTGGGATCAGTCATTCCCTTAATCTTTTTGGGGATATCAATTTCCTCTTTTTTGAAATAAGAGGGTTTTACCAAATTGGTAATTTTCTGATTTTGTTGGGGTAGAAGTGTGCTGGAAAGAAAAGTTTGGAGAATTTCCTACTCTTCTCTTGGAAAAAGTTATGCACACTGAGCTTTTTGGTAGGGTTTGTTTTGTTTTTCGCATTTATTTTATTTTTTTGACTGTGCTGGGTCTTCATTAATTGCTGCGCATAGGCCTTCAGTTGGAGTGAGCAGGGGCTACTCTCTGCTTGCTGTGCCCAGGCGTCTCATGTGCACAGGCGTCTCACTTCAGCGTCTTTTATTGGGGCACACTGGGCTCTAAGCACGTAGGCTTCAGCATTTGCTGCATGCAGGCTTAGTTGTTTCGAGACATGTGGGATCTTCCTCGACCAGGGATGGAACTTGTGTCCCCTGCATTAGCAGGAGGATTCTATACCACTGAGCCACCAGGAAAACCCAGGCAGGGTTTTGTTTAAACAAATTTCCCTACTTAAATAAGTCACTGGGCCTAGTTGATCTTAGAACTTGTGGCTATGAAATTTTAAGATTTATTTTCAGATGATGGTAGCTAGAAAGCATTTCATCACAGTTTGGTGTTTAGTCTAGATCTTACCTTTGAATGGTATTTTAGTGAGATACCACTCAGGACCTTAAAAATACTATGCATCAGGTAAACCATCAGTTACTATTTAGGAGGAAGTAAATTAATGGGGTACAGTTTTATAGAAAATATGATAAAGAAGATGGGAAAGGGCATAGGATAATTTTGGTTGTCTTTTTTTTTTTTTTAACCCCCCCCCCCCCTTTTTTTTTTCCTCTCTGAATGTCAGAAATCCTAGGAGATATTTGTAAAGTATTAGTTAATCCTTACTGTTCAGTGTTAAAAGCAGCTTAAATTTTAATCTTAGCTTTTTGGCACTGAGTATATATCCTGTAAATAAGTTCTAATACTGTTACCAGAGAACAAAGATGACATCTACCCTGAGTATGTCTTTGTTAGAGAGAGAATGTTCCAGAGTACCCGATACATGAAAAATGTGATTTTAATTCATAGAGTAACTAAATCCATAGAGTAACTGTGATATACTAAATCTGTGATAGACTAAAGGTAATTATATTGGCTTATGCTGGATTTCTAGTAATGGAATAATGGAATGATGCTTAGATAGCATTTGGAGCTGGATGAAACTTTGAGAAATAATAGCTACACTCGATGATACAGATTAGACTATTGAGTCTTCAGTACTTCTTACTAGATGTCTCCTAACTTCCAGTTTTCTTGGGGAGTTTTCACCTTTATGTCAAGATCAAATTATGTCATACCCCACACCTTTTCACTTGATGCTGCAGACCCATATTGTGCCTCCTTCCTTTATGGCATTTGGTTTCATACAGGAAAGCTGATAAATGTAAGTAACCTATTGTTTGCACTGTTACTTAATCATGAAAGTGTTATTGTAGCACCCCAGGCTGCTCTGTCCATGGGATTCACTAGGCAATAATACTGGAGTGGGTTGCCATTCTCTTCTCCAGGGGATCTTCCTGACCCAGGGATAGAACCTTGGTCTCCCGCATTGCGGGCAGATTCTTTACTGTCTGAGCCACAAGAAAGCCCATTAGATCCTTATAATTCTTACAACCCTTTCTCTTCCTTTTGAGTCCATGGATTGCTGGATGAGAACTTTAGTGGACGTTATTGATTAGTATCTTAAAATGGAGTGATACTTGTAAACATTTGTATAGTCCATGGATTTTACTGCCTTGGCTTTAGTCATTTTTTAGAGCTAGGTCATTTTGTTTCTGAGTATACTTAATCTGTGGGGCTTCCCTGCTGGTTTCGTGGTAAAGAATCTGCCTGCCAATGACAGAGATATGGGTTTGCTCCCTGGGTCAGGAAGATCCCCTGGCGAAGGAAATGACAACTCACTCCAGTATTCTTGCCTGGGAAATCCCATAGACACAGGAGCCTGGTGGGCTACGGTTCATGGAGTTGCAAAAAGTCGGACATGACTTAGTGACTAGAAAACAATATCTAATACTTAATATGTATCCTAAGATAGGATTTGCTAAGGTTTTCTCATGATCTATCCTGTTTAGCAGAAATTTCAATGTCATGAAGTCTGTACAAGAGAATTTGAATTTGAAACAAATGTTAGCTCATTTAATCTTTTTAACTTATTCCATTTTATTCTTTTTTAAAATATAATTTTGTGTGTTTATTTTTGGCTGTGCTGGGTCTTCGTTGCTGTGCAGGTAAGCTTTCCTCTAGTTGCAGAGAGTGCGCAGGCTTCTTGTGGAGCATGGCCTCTAGGTCAGGCGGGCTTCAGTAGTTAGAGCATATGGGCTCAGTAGTGGTGTGTGGCATGTAGGCTTAGTTTTTTCGAGGCCTGTGGGATCTTCCCAGATCAGGGATGGAACACCTGCGTTGGTCTCTTGCATTGGTAGGTGGATTCTTTACCACTGAGCTACCAGGGAAGCTGTATTCCATTTTATTTTTAAGATCAGTCCTTGAGTTTTAACAGAATGGTTTCTGAAGCTAAATGAGTACCTTAATAGCTTTCATAATATAAATAAATACCTAGTCTAAATGATGTTTTCTGTACTGTTTTTATACAAGTGGCTCTTGAAAATTGTGAAAAAACTAGTAATAACATATACTGATCCATGTCTTAATGGAATCTTTTTAATGAGATGTAATTTTCATACAGTGTAGTGTATATAGATTAATGTATTGTTGAATGCTGCTGCTGCTAAGTCGCGTCAGTCATGTCCGACTCTGTGCCACCCCATAGACGGCAGCCCACCAGGCTGCCCCGTCCCTGGGATTCTCCAGACAACAACACTGGAGTGGGTTGCCATTTCCTTCTCCAGTGCATGAAAGTGAAAAGTGAAAGTGAAGTCGCCCAGTTGAGTCCGACCCTCAGCGACTCCATGGACTGCAGCCTACCAGGCTCCTCTGTCCATGGGATTTTCCAGGCAAGAGTACTGGAGTGGGGTGCCATTGCCTTCTCCAGTATTGTTGAATAAGTTTTGACAAATTCATACACTGTAACCCACACTCCCTATTGACATAAAGAATATTTCTTTTTTTTTTTAATACTGCTAATCCTTGGTAGGCGACATTTTGTGACAACATAGGTCTTTTAATTGACCTTTCAAATTATTGTAACGTTATTTTTATGGATTTGATGTTGATTTGTCAGTATGTACAAGTTAGTAATATGTTTATCACCATGATGTATACTAACGTAATAAAATGACTGAGTTGGGTTGTTGATACTCAGTGGCAGTTGATATCTTTACTTATTTTCCTCCTCTGAATAACTAAAATATTGCCTTTTCCTTGTCTGATAGTCATCAGTGGGGTATATTTAATAGGGACTTCAGAAGTGCTGTAGAAAAATGTTTAGTTGGACGTTACATTTTGATCCTTATTTTTATTTTTATATTTTATTTTTCTGATCCTCAATAAAAAAGGAAATGGAAAGAGCATTATACTGAGAGTCAATACTTAGGCTCATCTAGATTTGAACCTAGAATGAATTCTATAATGAATGTCAGCTTTCTTTTATAAAAGGGATTTTGTAAGACTATCTCGGTCTTGAGTATTTTTTAATGCATTATATAAATTAGTGGCAACCATCCACGTGCAAAAAAAAAGAACCAATACCAGGCATTGCCCATGATCTCATTTAATCATTACAGGAATTCTGTTAGTTGAGTCAGAATAGTTAATTTGCCTAAAGTCACACAGCTAATGTGATATTTGAATAGATTTTACTGTCTCTTTCAACAGTATCAGTGGTTCACAAACTTCGTTGCACGTTGTAATCACTTAGAAAACTTAAAAAAAAATATTTACACCTGGCTTCTAACCTCAGATATTTTGAATTAATTGATTTGAGGGTATGACTTCTAGTTTAATTTAGTTTGTTACCCAGCCAGGGATTGAAACTGGTGCGTGCCCCCCATCCCCTCCCCCCCCCTCCCCCCCCAGGGGAAGCCCAGAATCCTAACCACTGGACCAAATCTAGTATTTCTTTTTTTGTTGTGGTTTTTTTTTTTTTTTTTTTTTTT